>NW_026019841.1:762680-795935 GCF_900185275.1 Solanum verrucosum | reverse complement strand
ATAGTGGAACCATTTGTCCTAGCTTAAAAAACAATTACCCTCAGTCGAGTTGAGTATTCTTGAGTCATGTTGAGATAAGAAGAGGTGAGTATGTCTTCCTTGTTATCAAATCGAGCTTATACTTATGTTGCAGAGTTCCCCTTACATGCTCATACATTCCATGTACTGATGCCATTTGGCTTGCATAATTTCAAGATGTAGATACAGGTATTCAGGATCATCAACAGGCATTTCATTGAGGTCATATGATATTCCAGTCAGCTTTGGTGAGCCTTCTTACATTTTAGAGGACTTCACCTTTACCTTACAGTTAGTAGTTTTGAGATGTCATGGGTCTTGTCCTGATACCTTTCTGTAATAGTAGAGGCTTCATAGATAGACATAATTGAGGAGTTGTCTGTATTTACTTTCTTTTGAGTTGTTTTACAAACTCTGAGTATATATATGTTGAATATTGTTTGGACTTTTTAAAGTTGAATAGTCGAGTTCAATGAATTTAATTCAGTTTTAAGCTTATGTATGCTTGAGTTAGTATTCCGCTTGTAGTTAGTTAGGATGAGGGTTCACTTGGGGACCAGTAATGGTTCTAGAGTGCCGGTCACGTCCAGGGTGTAGACTCGGGTCGTTACAATAAATGTGAAGAATATCTTGTAAATAAATATTTTTATGCAAGAACTTCTAATACATTACATAAGAAACAATCTATAAATAGTTAATGCAAGCATTATTAATACTCTTTATTTAGCATTATTCTTACACACTATACCAAGCGTCCCCTTAGTAAATATTAATATTACTCATTATTAGGAAAGTTAGCATTATTAACCAAAATCTATTTATAATGCACAAGAAAGCCATCTACGAGTAGATTTATATTTTATGATCATGTTTTCCCGAAAAACAATTGTTTAACAAAAAAAAGTTGTAATATCTAAAATTTGATGGGGTTGGCTCCCCAAATATTTGTGATTATACTCGTCGAAGTGATGGAAAATCTGTGGAGGTGTTCCAACTTTGTGCAAGAGACTATGCTCCAATTTGAATGCTGATCCAGCTCCTATAACTGTGAAGGCTGCTATTTGTACCTTTTGTATATTTCACTAATTTTGAAGGTGTGCATATGATTATTCCTTAATGTAACTTTGTTATCAACTTTAGAAAAGTGCTAGATATGATCTTGTAGGATACATACAATTCTCGGTATAATTTTGACGAGGATGATGATGATAGTGAGACATGGAACCATCAGAAAAGCAAATAGAAGTTCTGAAGTTGTTCTGTGTCAACTGTATGATCATTGTTCAGGATGTTTGCAATTGTGAAGTAGATTGTTTAAATGTTTGGGTATTATCTTTGTGCAGGTTCAACATTCCAAACTCCTTTTGTTTTCTGGGTTAAACTAATTTTGAAGTTTTCACTTACTATTGACATTATATATTCCATTGTTTATTAATAGAA
This sequence comes from Solanum verrucosum, assembly GCF_900185275.1. Classification (NCBI taxonomy): domain Eukaryota; kingdom Viridiplantae; phylum Streptophyta; class Magnoliopsida; order Solanales; family Solanaceae; genus Solanum; species Solanum verrucosum. Next base: position 794,477 of record NW_026019841.1, on the reverse strand, counting down.
TATTGCCTATGTAGTTATGTGGAGAGCACATAGAACCTGGGATACTCAAACATGAGGTTTTTTTTGCATCATGTATAATATAATATCATAGTTAGGAGTCATTGTTTCGAAATGCTTCTAGAGGTGACTAACAAATCTTTTTAGTTATCCAAAGAGTTTCAACACATGCATAAGACTAAATAATGACATAACTACTCCTGAAATCACGCTCAAACATTTCCCAATTTTTGAGATTAAAGAGTGATGAGGGTATTTTTGAAAACAAATGTTTTTTATGGAAATTATTGAATGCATTTTATTTTTAATAGGCAAACCAAAAAATTGCATAAAAGGTACTATTAGCATAACTTATGCAGTCATTACGAATACACTATATTCATCATTATTCTTTTACACCCTATCAAACCATCCATTATATTATTTTTTTTAGGTTCCTCCTTTTTTGGTATAATTCCTGTGTACAAAAAGTTGGCATTTCTTTTATTAATTAAACTCATTGCTTGATTAAAAACAATAAAAATAATAAAAAATATATATTAAAGAATGGTAAAAGTAGGTCATATTTTGTGATGACCCATTGTTTGTCATATTTTATGTAACCCATGATAATTATGAATTTGAGATGCTCGGTCATACAACACTTTCTTTTTGTTTATTAAATGTCTCCACCAACAACTTTATTGTCAACTTTTGTTCCTTCAAATGTTTATCTGAAGGTATTTCTGAGCAATGATGCATAATCTTAAACATTATTATTCTATTTTATTCTTTCTTGTTTAGTTTTTGTAATTTTTTATGGAGATCTTCAAATTCCTCTAAGCCATTTGATTTTCCTTCAGCCTAATAACGTTGGTGATACTCTTGTTTCATTTTGAAAAGTTATCAATTATTTCTTTTATACTTGTGGAACAATAGGAAAATGATTTTCCACTTGGTGAAAAGACCATTAAACCAACATCTGCACCGGTTCAAGTCGCAAGTTTATATACATTATGGAACAAGGTATTATTTTGAGAAACTAACAACGCTTGCTTTCTCAGACTTAATGAATATAAATTTGCAACTCGGGCCAGAGGGAATGTTGGTTTTATGGTATTTTCACTAGTGTAAAATCATTTTCCTATGGTTCCACAAGAATATAAACAATAATGGAAACTTTTTCAAAAGTGAAAGTAGAGGATCGCCAACATGATATGCTTAGGGAAATTCTAATTGGTTTGACGCATTCGAATATGCATAAAAAATTATGAACATTGGACGAGCAAAAAAAAAGTGAATACTAATGTATATGACTATACACCCTAACTCACAAATACGTCTAGATAAATATATGGAGGAGTAGAGGCTGGCAATTAAGTTGTAGGTTGATATTGTTAAAGAAAAAAATAGGAAGCATTATTCTGGAATACATTTTATTTTTAATACAAAAAAACAAATGCCTCATAGAAATAAATATTAGCATAACTTATGCAAACATTACAAATACACTCTATTCATTATTATTTTTATACACCCTATCAGAGGATCCCTTGTATTTTTATTTGAGGGTTCATCTTTTTTTGGTATAACTCTTGTAAACGACAAGTTGACTTTTGTTTTATTAGTGGAACTCTTTGCTTGATTGATAAAATAAGCAAACAAATTTATTAAGGGTAAGACCTGTGCTGGTAGTGCTGTTATGACCTATTGTTTATCATATATTTTTGTAACCCATCTCAATCAGAATTTTTTTTTGTGTTGGATTGGAAAATATCTCATTTATTGATAAAATCCATTTTGACAAGCCAAACTCTTTTGAAATTGACAATTTTCTTGCTTGGCTAACCAATATTTTCATACATTTGCAACCTCAACGTCCACTACGGTAACGATATTTTCATGTGGAGATTGAAATGCATTGATAGGTTATGAGGGAAATTAATATTGAAGGGATTGTTATTTAGCGATTCTTATACATTAATTTATTAATTTCTTTCAATTAATATTTTTTTACTATCTACATTCCTAATGCACATGTTTTTATTCGACATTCTAATCAATATAAAATAATACTAATCGTTAGTAGATGTTTTATAAACTCATATTACAAAATATTCCACCATTTCACTGAGAGCTAGCTTAGGTGTAAAATCAAAATACATCAATCTTTATAGAGTTGGAACAATGAAAGAATACTAATGAGTGAACGAGTGTTCTCTTTGATCCATTACATTCATATTGTTCATTAGTTCAGTAAAAGTCTTCAATGAATTCACTAGTCTATACAAAACAAAAACTTATTAAATTTTAAAGATGAAACAAACAAAAAACTAACTTATTTATATAAGAATTTTATAACCTTCTATATTGTTGTCAAAAATCTCATATAAATTGGTGAGAAGACAAACAAAATGAGACTTAATAACATAAAAAAGAATTGACTATATTAGAAAACTCGATCGCTAGTAAAGTCTTCTCCAACCGTAGCTCCAATTTTAAAAACACCAATTACCAACTCCATGATACTTATGAGTTTAATAACCATCACGAACTGATTCCACAAATCATGATTGTACCTACTATAATCAACCAGTATGTAAGCTAAAGTGTAACCTTTAACAACAACTAATAAGTGTAAGGGTAGAATTGAGCAGAAACAACACTATAACAACAAAACAAGATAGAAATGGAAGAAAACAAAACATATATTCAAAAGATCCCTCCCAAAACCGAGAAGTCACAAGTACAGAGCAATCAAAAATAAGAGTACAAGTCCCAAAACTGGAAAAAAGGCAAAGTTGCCTCAAATAGCAAATGACTAGCTATATAATAAACAGAAGGAGACCAACAAGTGTAGAACGACAAGTGCTCACCCTTGTCTCTGATTTGAAATGATGTTGATGGCTAGAAATCACCACTGGTAGCTGGTACTAGGACCTGCATCACAAAACAGATGCAGAGTGTAGCATGAATACCGTAGCAAAGGTACTTTGTAGGCATCATAGGCCGACTAAGCAAGAAAGGTGAACACAATATGAAAATATTGAATCTACACACAAATAGGGGTGAAAGTGGATTTTTTTTTGAAAAGCATACAAGCAGACCAAAATTATATCTAAGCACAAGTAAACTGAACATAATTGGACCTATAATGCTAGAAAGTACACTAGTGCGCAAGATTAAATTAAACTCATGCGGAATCCCACAAGCCTAATAGGTACATAGAATAGCTAAATCTACCAGAAAGAAGTGCTACGGATAAGAATCCAAAAAGTGAAAGTTGGGTTGCCAGCCCAAGTAACCACAACACTGATAAAAGGGACCACCCAACCAGCTAGTCGAATCCCAGCCCAACTAGCAAGAGTGAACTAGAGGGTATGTAGAAATGTTCTAGACCACCTAGACAGATAGTCTACTCTCAGAACGTAAGCTACCCAAGCTAACCCTGTTTCTGGCATCTCATAAGCATACTGGAATATCTAAGAGAAACAAGAACTAATGCAGAAGCTAGATCAATTGATAACTGAAAGTGGGAAGAACCCAACTAAACTGAATATGATAAACATTTGAATAGTTTAATAATACTGAAAGGTAAACTTAACAAGTCAAGCTGATTCAATTACTATGTATGAAAAAGCCTCTACTAACTAGAGTTACTGGGACATGCCTCCAGCTAACCCTAGCAAAACTGAAAACTGAATAAAAGACCAAAATGGAAAGCATGTCTATTGTCCTCGAAGTATGAGGACTCACCACTTAAGATACTGACTACGAATTGAGGAACGATCTATGCATGATCTGGATGTTGAGTACCTGAACCTACATCATAAAAGGATGTCGCGTAGAATATGCGTTAGTAGTTGGAATGTACTGAGCATGCATGATATAGATAATAGCTTAACAAAATGTATATGAACTAAACAATGCACAACTGAGCAAAGATATAATGTGAACAGGATATAAGTGTTGAACTATAACTGGAACTGAGCTAAATGCAATTACCAAGTACTAATCATGAACACAACATGCTAAGACTGAATACTGAAGTATAAACTGAAAACCTGGTCAAATGCACTAGAGTCTGACTATGGGAGCAACTATTAACCGACATAAAACCTCGTGAGCTAAACGTGGAGTCTAATGTATACGCCCCATCGAGAGGACCTAATATACCTTCCCAGGGGTATAAAGGCATAACTAGCGTGATCACTAAATCTGATGCCCAACAGAGGGGACTTATAACCTACAGAGGCGCGTAGTTCTGGGACTATGAGGGTACACTAAACCCAAGTCCAACTCGATGCTAAGTCTACTCCCAACTGAATATTCATATGACTGAAATGTAACTAAAATACTGAATAACTCTGAAATACTAACATGCAAATCTGAGAATGCAACATTTATAAACTGGTAATACAACATTCGAAGTTTGGAGAATGATTATTTGTGTAACTAACCTAGTGTAACATCTCTCTAATTGAAAAAACAAGAAAGAGTTAGAATTGGAAATAGTCATTTTAGGAAAGAATGAAAAATATGGAAATTTGTTTAATTTAAGTTAAGTTTGAGTTTTTGGTAAACTTCAAGCGACCATAATGCCTAGCTCAGAATGATTTAGGTGTGCTTCCAGATACCATAGGAAAGATATTGGAATTATCTTTCCAACGCCACTGAGTTTGCGCGATTTCGAGATCGTATGAGTGAGATATTCCCATTGGAATTTGGGTTGCTAGGATAAGGAAAGTTTTATTCGTTTTTGGTAATTACTTAGGCATCTAAACTGAACATGGTCAGTTTACACTTTTGAAAATTGAGTTAGGGTTTTAGAGAAGAGAAAAGAAGAGGAAAATAGAGGAGAAGAAACAAGAATCATCAAATTCTCGAAGCTAAGATTGTGGAGTTTGTCAATGGGTGATCCCTACGAGGTATGTGGAGCTTTTATAACGTTGGGTTCGTTTACCCACGTGCCAAACATGCTTATTTCAGCGTGAATTCATCCTAAAAGGGTTGAAAGTTTGGTTTTTTCTTGATATGTATTCTTGAATTTGGTTGAGATTGGGAAGTTTCTGAGACCATTACGTCAAATTATAGAGTTGTTTTGAGTTAGGTTCTTACGTACATTTACTGGGTATCTGAATCTAAAGAGAATTTTGGAAAGCGAAGAAGGAAAAAGTTGGGCAAATCTGGGTACCAGGTCCGCGTCGCGGACCTGTTCCTCAGAATGGAAAAATTCTCCTCGCGTCGCATCGCGGTCACGAACCATTCTACCTCAAAATTATTTCGTGACCAAATATTTAAATACAACTTCGCGTTGTGGACTTGCTTCCCGAAAGTGATATCTTGATCTTTTCTCATGTTTAACTATCTAAAAACACTCCTAAACATCATGAGATCGTTCCTATAACAAATTGTAATCCTTGAGTCCATAATTCAATTCAAGAAATGTTAAGAGTCAAGGAAAGTTAAGAGTCAAGTTAAGAGAAATTCATAAAGTTTTCCAAAATCTTTTACAAACGTTTTAACTTTGTTTTAATACTTAAGCTCTGAGTTGAGTAAAGAGTAAGAGTAAAAGTTTAGTTCTTCAAAGATTATATGGGAACTAAGTATTCCCAAGAGTTAAAAATGTTTTCACATTTGAGCAAGAAAGGGAACATCGATTCGAAGAGAGCTTTTAAGCTAAGGTTTGAGTAATTATCTCAAACCAAAGAAAGAAATTTTATTTTAAAAACCATATGAGCTAAGTATATTTTTGGGAGTAGTCTTGAGCACCAATATGGGGATGTGAGTTCATAATAACTCAAGTCTCCATAAACCATGTAGCCATCATGAGTAGTAAATGATCATACTTTTTAGATGATTCCTTAAGTGCTTTTTAGAATTGACTAGTGGATCCACTTAGTTAAGACGTCCTATATGATGGCAAAGTATAGGACAGTTCTGGCAGCGTGGGCAAGACGATGTATCATCACTTAGGCTCATAGTGGTGGTTGTCGGTTAGAGAAACTCGCACAATATTATATTACTTTATATGTTATTAAGTTGTTATTGTATTTCTTTAACAAACTAAGTTGCTTTGTACTGTTTTAAAATATTTCTATATATCACATGTGTATTGTTGCTTTATATTAAGTTAAGTTATTCATGAGTTGTGTAACGACCCTAAAAACAAACTAGAGTAACTAGAGCCTAACGTGTGTTCGTTTGTGATCGTCTTGAGTGTTGATGGTATTTCGTGTGGTCAAGATGCATGGTTAAGGTATTTTTTTTAAAAGGTATTAAAACATTTAAAATGGTATTTTAGAAGTCATTCTTCATATTTCTCAAAAACAAAACCCTTCTCTCCTAAAAGTTCTCTCTAGAACTCCATTAAAGGTCAAGGTCCAAAATCAAGCTAGGGTTGAAGGTTTCAAGTGTTTTCTTCTCAAAATTCGTGGGATTCATGAAGGTTAAGGTATGGGGATCCTTGATCCTTGATTATTCTTCCTTTCAAGGAGTTCAATCCAAATGATTTCAAAGTTCTTCCAAAAACACAAAAACCCAAATTTCGATTCTAAGCATGGGTTCTTGCATTAAATGATTTTTAATGATGATTTATGTTATTATTGATGTTTGTTGATGGTTTTTAAGAAAGAAAATTTCATGAACCCATGTCTTTCCAAGTTTCCTAAATTTCACCATAAAGTGGGTATATTGATTTTGATTCGATGATAATAGAATTATGTTTAGATTATTGTGGGCTATTGATTTATGCCATTAACTATATCTAATTGTGTGGAATTGTTAGTGAATTGAGTAATTGGGTTCATAGCCTTGAATGGGCATTTTGTGAATTAATCTTCATGATGCTTATTGAATTGTTTTATTGGTTTCTATTGTTATCTACACCTATCTTATGGTGAATTGTGGTAGAATTTAGTAAAGGTGATTATGGCTTTGGAGAATGGTAAGTTGACCTAACTTCATTGTTAATGTAAAGTTGATTTAGGATTGTGATAGATTGATGTGTGATCCACTTATGGTGGAGGTGTTTACTTATTGAATGTATTATGATCATGGCCTTAAAGGCATTATATGAATAATTGAGTATTACCATGATATTGTGCTGTGAATGTGATGTAAAGGAGTTGAATGAGAATCTAATAAAGTAAAGGTAATTATGTTGTAAATGCAAGGGTGTTGTGATTGAAAGCATGTTCTCTCTTAACACTTATGAATGAAGATGATGGAATGTGAAGTGCCTTATATTGTTGAATGTCATCTCTTGACTTGGTAGACTTAGGTGCTCTTCTTGATAAATGAAAAGCTATGTTGAATATAAATCGATTGGCAATGACATTCCTTTCACATGTAAGTGATGAAATCTGTTTCTGAGTTGGGTAGTGTTGAGTAATTTATGCATCTCGTTCTCTAGAACTTCGTTTACAATGCATAAATATGATTTAGAACGCTAACTCGTATACCTACAACTCTTATGTTTATGTAAAACTCTAATTTAACTGTTACGGATACGAAATATGGGACGCAACATAGGGCAAGTTCTGCCCAGATTTCGGAAATTGAAATCCTGTATGATCAGCTGTTAGTGTTTTCAATATATCTTTTTGTACAAAATGTATTTTGTGGTGATTCTTGTTTGTTTGCAACCTCAAGAGATGTAGTTACATCTTTCATGAAGGTTATAAATTCTATTTTTGCCGTTTTCCTTTTCAAATCTAACTTGCGACTTGAGGTACCAGGCGCTGGACAGATTCATTGTTTTGGGAGCATAGTTATATTTGTACATGCTAGGCTTACTTGTGATGATGATCTTGTTTTACGTCAACATTACTGAGCTAATAGAAGTTAAAGAAGTTATGTAATTGTATTTTTAAGGTTGTATATACTCGTGAACAAGTTGAGGACCTTGAAACATTGGTTGGTCTACAGTATGAACTCGCAAAGTTGGGTGGACTGTTTCTTTGTTAAAGTACTAGGGTTTGTGTATAAACTTGTACTTGCACTCTTTTAACTGCTGGAATATTTGAAAGTTGATCTTGGTACCTTGGTTACCTCTTGTCACTTTACATTGTCGTGTTGGTATCATTTAAGACGTTAAAGACGCTTGTGTAACTCGCCCACTTGTACGAATTGTTTGATTCCTTGGCACTCTTTTTGGGACCTTGTCCTTCTTGTGGTTGTGACTTTGTCACTATTGGCATGCCTCTTGATTCGGATCATTTGCCAGCTTGATTCTGGATTTTTAGTCCGTCTTAAGAATGGAAGTTGTCCATTTTAAGTACGAACTAAGAAGCCATTTTTAATATGCTTCTTGGTTCTCTTGATTATTGGGCTTTAACCCTTCTTGATACAGGGCGTCGACCCTTCTTGATACTTGTTTGTGCTTGGTGCAAAGACATGATGTACATATTGGGCGAGCCTTGTTATTGAATCTCTTGGAAATTTGTGCTATAAGCGTTCTTGACACTTGGATCTTTAAATGTAAAACTTGATACCCTTAGTGTGAACTCTAGTTACTTGATAGGTTCTACAACGTGTAGGTAGTAGTATGAGATGCTATCTACACATGGCACAAGTAGGCTTTGAAGGTGCTAAAGTGAGTTCCCTAAGTCTATATGACTAAAGTGTGAAGTCCCCTAAATATATGAACGTGTCCTAAATGACTTTGACGAAGAGTGTTGACTTATTGTCTAAATGATTTGTTGAATGAATAGCTTATTTTAATGAAGTGAGTTACTTAGTATGTTACCTTGAAGCGTGATGGTTCTTGTCTATAGTAGCCTTGAGGAACACTTAGGTGTGTATGAAGAGGTTGTATGGGCGGCCACTTCATGTCTCACTCAAGTGTGTCTTAGGGTAATTTTAGATAAGGGTCCTTGGATGATAAAATCAGTTACTTGGTGAAAGTGTTGAGTATGTCTATAATGTGGTTAATGTCTTATATGTTGGTTATATTCTATAATATGCCTAATATGTCAATGTTCATGAAGTTTTACTAAAATTGCATAAGGCATGACTTTCAACCAAATGTCCTTTTTAGCATGTTTTTGCATGGTTTCCATACTTAGTACTTCATTGTGCTAACCCCTTTATTTCCCTTTTGACTAAAATGTAGGGATTTGGAGATGTTGATATTCCATGGTTGATGGATAGGTTTCTAAGGTGTTTGAAGATGAAGACTTGGTGAGTCCTCATAGATTCGAGGACAATAACCAACATGTTGCTTTATGTCTTGTAGTTTTGTTATAGTTTTGAGTGGGCTTAGTCCAATGTTGTATTCAAGTATTAGATGGTTTTGAGACATCATGTATAAAGTCTAAAAAGTCTTCCGCTTGTTATTTGATGAAAGTTTCTTCGTGTGTGAAGAATTTTTTTAATTCCTTGTGGGTTTTAGTGCCTATGGGATGAATGAATGCTAAAAGGCTTGTATTAGACCTCCGAGAGGTCGAGTATGCCGGTTACGACTAGGAGGTGCTCTCGGGTATTGACAAGTTGAGTAAAGCCAAGGTAAGTGTTTCTTGCAGACTCCTTTCTAGCTTATGTTATGTTTAGTATTCCCTTCGCATACTCGTACATTCAATGTACTGATGCCATTTGGCCTGCATCATTTTATTATGCAGACTCAGTTAACCAGGATCAACATCCAGTGCCTCGTTGATTCGGTTGAGCACTCAGAGTCAGTTGGTGAGCCTCCTTGCTATCCAGAGGACTCCTTTTTATCATTTGCTTTTGGTATTTCAGTTGTTAGGGTGATCGGGGGTCTTGTCCCGACATCCCTCATTTTTTTAGAGGCTTCATAGACAGTTAGTAGTTCAGTTGTCTTTACATTGTTATTTCTTATGTTGAGACTTGAGTTGCCACTTTGGCCAAGTTAAATGTTTGACTTTTAAACGTTCTAAGTTATTCTATTAAACAGTTGAGTAGAGATGCATTGAATCCTTGTATAATGCTTTTAAGTCTTCCACTGAGTAAGTAAGCCAGTCCAAGGGTTCGCTTGGGGACAACAATGGTTCTCGAGTGCTAGTCCCACCCAGTGTGTAGGCTTGGGGCGTGAAAAACTTGGTATCAGAGCACACAGTTCCAGAGTCCTAGGTAGTCTATGAAACTGTGTCTGTAGAGTCCTAGTTATCGGTGTAAAGCACGCCACATTCATTTCGTGCGATAGAGTTTATCTCTATGAAGTTTCTTCTAATTCGTGAATGCGCATGTTTTCAGTTGATCATGCCTCCATGAAGATCTGTCCGAGGTCGTCTTGCTGGGTACCTAATGCACCTGAAGTGCAACCCCAAGGGGAAGTCACCAATGTTGAGTTCAGGGAAGCGATAAGAATGCTAAGTCGAGCGATGACTAACCAGGTTGGACAACAAAGAGGGGCTAGACAGGAAGTGGCTGATACTTCGAGGATCCGAGAGTTCTTGAGGATGAATCCTCCAATTTTCATTGGTTCAAGAACTATTGAGGATCCGGAGAACTACATCGAGGAGCTGCAAAAGGTATTTGAAGTTATGCACGTTGTCGATGCTGAGCGAGTAGAACTAGCTGCATATCAACTGAGAAGTGTTTCTAGGACTTGGTTTGACCAGTGGAAGAAGGGTAGAGTTGAGGGAGCACTACCTGCGAGTTAGGCTTGTTTTGAGAAGGCCTTCTTGGGATGTTTCTTCCCCCGCGAACTGAGAGAGGCCAAGGTACGAGAGCTTCTCACCCTTAAGTAGGATTCACTAAGTGTTCATGAGTACAACTTGAGGTTCACCCAATTGTCCCGCTATGCTCTGGAGATGGTTGTGGATGTGAGAAGTAGGATGAGTCTATTTGTTGCTGGGTTGTCCCGACTGTCAAGCAAAAAGGGCAGGGCAGTGATGCTAATTGGGGACATGGATATATCGAGGTTTATGTTCTATGTACAACGGGTTGAGGAGGAGAAGCTGAGGGACAGGGAGGAAATCAGAAACAAGAAGGCTAAGACATCTGAGAATGAGTCCGGGCAGCAAAGAAATTATATGAACCAGTCTTCGTCCCAACAAAACCAAAAGGGACCTGCTCCATCATCTGCTAGTGTACCTGCACCAAGAAACAAAGGTGAGTATAATAGTTAGAATTCACAACATTTCAGAGCTAGACTTGCCCAATCACAGGGTAGTGTGGCACAATGAGGTAACTGGGCTCATGCATGTGCTAAGTGTCGTAGAACCCACCCAGGTAAATGTCGCGATGGCTCTACAGGTTGTTTCAAGTGTGGACAAGAGGGTCACTTCATGAAATAGTGTCCAAAGAATTGGCAAGGGGAATCAAGGCAATACAGTCCAATCTTCATTAGTTGCTCCACTAGACAGGGATGCACCTAAAGGAGCTACTTCGGTACTGGCGGAGGAGAAAACCACCTTTATGCGATCAATAGTCGTCAAGAGCAAGAGGATTCTCTATACGTTGTCACTGGTATGATCAAAGTCTTTACTCTTGATGTTTATGCTTTGCTAGACCCAGGAGAAAGTTTATCTTTTGTAACCCCTTATGTTGCAATGAACTTTGATGTCCTCCCTGAGAAACTTTGTGAACCCTTTTGTGTTTCTAGACCGATTGGGGAATCTATTCTAACTGAGCGAGTATATCATGATTGTGTCATTTCTATCAATCACAAGTACACCGTGGCTGATTTAATTGAGTTAGACATGGTAGATTTTGATGTCATTCTAGGAATGGACTGGCTTCATGCCTGTTATGCCTCCATTGATTGTAGGACTCGTGTTGTTAGGTTCCAAATTCCTAATGAGCCAGTTATAGAGTGGAGTAGTAGTTCAGCAGTGCCTAAGGGTCGTTTCATTTCATACCTAAATGCGAGAAAGTTACTTTCCAAGGGTTGTATCTATCATTTGGTCCGAGTTAAAGATTACAGTGTTGAGACACCTCCTATTGAGACAGTTCCAGTTGTGAGTGATTTTCCAGAAGTCTTTCTTGATGATCTACCCGGAGTCCCTCCTGAGAGAGAAATATACTTCGGTATAGATGTTCTTCCCGATACTCGTCCTATCTCTATTCCACTATATAGGATGACACCAACAGAGTTGAAAGAGTTAAAAGAACAGTTGAAAGATCTCCTTGATAAGGTCTTTATTCGACCAAGTGTCTCACCTTGGGGTGCTCCGGTCTTGTTTGTGAGGAAGAATGATGGTTCCCTTAGGATGTGTATCGAATATCGCCAGTTGAACAAGGTTACTATCAAGAATAAGTATCCTCTTCTGACAATAAATGATCTCTTCGATCAACTTCAGGGTGCTACTTGTTTATCCAAGATAGATCTCAGATCAGGCTACCATCAGTTAAGAGTAAGGGAATGTGCTATTTCGAAGATAATATTCAGAACCCGTTATGGTCATTATGAGTTTTTAGTTATGTCCTTTGGTTTGACCAATGCACCTGTAGTATTCATGGACCTTAAGAATATAGTACTCACGCCTTATTTAGATATGTTTGTTATCGTCTTCATTGATGACATACTAATATATTCAAGGAATGAAGATGATCATGCTAGTCATCTCAGAATAGTTTTCCAAACTCTAAGAGATAGAGAGTTGTATGACAAGTTCTTTTAGTGCGAGTTTTGTATTGAGTCTATGGCATTCTTAGGCCACATTGTGTATGGAGAGAGAATTAAAGTTGATACTCAGAAAATAGAGGCAATGCAGAATTGGCTTAGACCCACATCTCCAACTGACATTAGGAGTTTCTTAGGTTTGGATGGCTATTATAGAAGGTTCGTAGAGGGGTTCTCGTTTATTTCATACCCTTTGACCAAGTTGACTCAGAAAATAGTGAAATTTCAATGGTCTGAACCTTGTGAGAAAAGCTTTTAGGAATTGAAAAAGAGGTTGACTACTGCCCCAATATTGACCTTACCAGAAGGTACTCAAGGTTTTGTTGTGTATTGTGATGAGTCTAGAGTTGGTTTGGGTTGTGTGTTGATGCAGAATGACAATGTTATAGCTTATGCCTCCAGACAGTTGAAAGTTCATGAGAAGAATTACCCAACCCATGACTTAGACTTGGCTGCTGTAGTATTTGGTTTGAAGATATGGCGCCATTATCTCTACGGTGTTCATGTGGATGTGTTCACCGATCACAAGAGTCTTCAATATGTGTTTACTCAGAAAGAGCTTAATCTTAGACAAATGAAGTGGTTAGAATTACTCAAGGATTATGACATGAGTATTCTTTATCACCCAGGTAAGGCTAATGTTGTTGCTGATGCATTAAACATGTTGTCTATGGGTAGTACCACCCATTTTGAGGAAGATAAGAAATAGCTAGCAAGAGATGTGCATACACTTGAACACTTAGAAGTTCGACTAATGGATTCCACAAAAGGAGGAGTAGTGGTGATGAATTATCCTTAGTGTCTGAGGTTAAAGAGAAACAATACCAAGACCCAATTTTGATTAAATTAAAGGCAAATGTTCATAAGAAGAAAGTTATGGCTTTTGAACAAGGGGGAGATGGTGTATTTAGGTATCACGACAGATTGTGTGTACCAAGGGTGGATTAACTCCATGAGAGGATCATGGAGGAAGCTCATAGCTCTAGATATTCCATTCATCCGGGTTCCACAAAGATGTATCATGACTTGAGATAAGTGTATTGGTGGAGTAGTATGAAGAAAGGCATGGCAGAGTTTGTGGCTAAGTGTCCGAATTGCCAACAAGTTAAACTAGAGTACCAAAGCCCAGGTGGTATGGCTCAAAATATAGAACTTCTAGAATGGAAGTGGGAGATGATTAATAAGGATTTCATCACAAGTTTACCAAGGTCTCGCAGGTAACATGATTCTATTTGGGTGATTGTCGATAGAATGACAAAATCAGCCCACTTTTTGTCGGTAAAGACTACCCATTCTATAGAAGATTATGCTAAGTTGTATATTCAAGAGGTAGTTAGACTTCATGGGGTTTCAGTCTCCATTATTTCAGACAGAGGTGCATAATTTACTGCACAGTTTTGGAAGTCATTCCGAAAAGGCTTGGGTTCAAAGGTGAACTTCAGTACTGCCTTTCATCCTCAGATAGATGGGCAAGCAGAGTGCACTATTCAGACCTTAGAGGACATGTTGAGGGCTTGCATGATTGACTTCAAAGGTAATTGAGATGATCATCTACCTCTCATTGAGTTCGCTTGCAACAATAGTTACTACTCTAGCATCCAGATGGCTTCATATGAAGCTCTTTATGGGAGAAGATGCAGATCTCCTATTGGATGGTTTGAAATTGGTGAAGTTGGGCTGATAGGACCAGACTTAGTTCATCAAGCTATGGAGAAGGGAGTTAGAGTTTGAAGTAGATGATTGGGTCTACTTGAAAGTATCACCCATGAAGGGTGTTATGAGATTTGGTAAGAAGGGGAAGACTAGTCCCCGGTATATTGGTCCTTACAGAATATCCAAGAGGATAGGTAATATAGCTTATGACCTGAAGCTACCCCAAGAGTTAGCAGCGGTTCATTCGGTATTTCACATTTCCATGTTGAGGAAGTGCATGGGAGATCCTTCACTTATCATACCAACTGAAGATATTGGGATCAAGGATAGCTTATCTTATGAAGAGATTCCGTTCAGATTCTAGATTGCCAAGTTCGCAAGTTGAGGACTAAGAAGGTAGCATAAGTCAAAGTTCGTTGGAGGAACCAATTAGTTGGGGAAGCTACTTGGGAAGCTGAGAAAGATATGAAGAAGAGATATCCACATCTCTTTGAGACCAGAGAAATTCCAGATTAAGGTACTAATTCTCTTCTTAGTACTCTTTAATTTATAAGTTGGCATGTTGTATTTGCATTGCTTGTTGGGTGTTTGAGCTAAATGTTAGATGTTACACCTATAGCCTTGTAAGAGAAATCTCATTCGAGGATGAATGTTCTCAACGTGGAGATATTGTAACATCTCGCTAATTGAAAGAACTAGAAATAGTTAGAATTGGAAATAGTCATTTTAGGAAAGAATGAAAAATCTAGAAATTTGTTTAATTTAAGTTAAGTTTGAGTTTTTGGTCAACTTCAAACTACCATAACTCCTAACTCAGGATGGGTTAGGTGTGCTTCAAGATACCGTAGGAAAGATCTTGGAATTATCTTTCCAACGCCACCGAGTTTTCTCGATTCCTAGTTCGTATGAGTGAGATATGGCCATTGGAAGTTGGGCTGGTAGGATAAGGAAAGTCCAATCCGGATTTTGGAAGGGTATTTTGGTCTTTACCATACCCAATTAAATTAATTTATTTTTGGTAATTACTTAGGGGTCTATTCTGAACTTGGTCAGTTTATACTTTTGAAAATTGAGTTAGGGTTTTAGAGAAGAGAAAAGTAGAGGAGAAAAGAGGAGAAGAAGCAAGAATTGTCAAATTCTCGAAGCTAAGATTGTGGATTTCGTCAAGAGGTGATCCCTACGAGGTATGTGAGGCTTTCATAATGTTGGGTGTGTTCACCCACATGCCAAACATGTTTATTTCAGTGTGAATTCATCCTAAAAGGGTTGACAGTTTGTTGTTCTTGATATGTATTCTTGAATTTGATGTCCTTCTTGAATTTGGCTGAGATTAAGAAGTTTCTGAGATCATTACGTTGAATTATAGAGTTGTTTTGAGTTGGGTTCTTAGGTACATTTGATGGGTATCTGAATCTAAAGAGAATTTGGGAAAAAGAACCGCATTTAGGCGAATTGGGGCTAGAAAACGAAGAAGGAAAAAAGTTGGGCAAACTTGGGTTTGGACCCACAAACCTGTTCCTCAGAATGGAGAAATTCTCCTCACGTTGCTGAGCGGTCACGGACCGTTCTACCTCAAAAATTATTTCGTGACCAAATATTTAAATATATCTCCGCATCGAGGATTTGCTTCCAGACAGTGATTTCTTGATCTTTTCTCATGTTTAACTATCTAAAAACACTCATAAACATCATGAGATCGTTCCTATCACAAATCCCAATCCTTGAATCCATAATTCAATTCAAGGTAAGTTAAGAGTCAAGTCAAGGAAAATTAAGAATCAAGTTAAGAGAAATTCATAATGTTTTCCAAAAGTATTTTACAAAAGTTTTAACTTTGTTTTAGGACTTAAGCTTTGAGTTGAGTAAAGAGAAAGAGGAAAAGTTCAGTTCTTCACAGATTATACGAGAACTAAGTATTCCCAAGAGGTAAAAATGTTTTCATATTTGAGCAAGAAAGGGAACATCAATTCCAAGAGATCTTTTAAGCTATGATTTGAGTAATTATCTCAAACCGAAGAAAGAAGTTTTGTTTTAAAAGACATGAGCTAAGTATATTTTTGGGAGTAGTATTGAGCACCGATATGGGGATGCGAGTTCATAATATCTCAAGTCTCCATAAACCATGTAGCCATCAAGGGTAGTAAAGGATCATACTTTTTAGATGATTCCTTAAGTTCTTTATAGCATAGACTAGTGTATCCACTTAGTTAAGGCGTCCTATATGACAAAAAAGTATAGGACAGTTCTGGCAGCGTGGGCAAGAAGTTGTATCACCACTTAGGCTCATAGTGGTTGTTGTCGGTTAGAGAAACTCCCTCAATATTATATTACTTTATATGTAATTGAGTTGTTATTGCATTTCTTTAACAACTGAGTTGCTTTCTACTGTTTTAAAAGCTTTTTATATATCACATGTGTATTGTTGCTTTATATTGAGTTAAGTTATTCATGAGTTGAGTAAAGCTAAGGTAAGTGATTCTTTCAAACTCCTTTCAAGCTTATGGTATGTTCAATATTCCCCTAGCATACTCGTACATTCAATGTACTGATGCAATTTGTCCTGCATCATTTTATTATATAGACACAGGTAATCAGGATTAGCATCCAGCGCCTCGTTGATCCAGTTGAGCACTCAGAGTCAGTTGGTGTTCCTCCTTGCTATCAGAAGGACTTCTTTTTATCATTTTATTTTGGTATTGCAGTTGTTAGGGTGATTAGGGGTCTTGTATCGACATCCCTCCTTGTTTTAGAGGCTATATAGACAGTTAGTAGTTCAGTTGTCTTTAAATTATAATTTCTTATGTTGAGACTTGAATTTCCACGTTGGCCAAGTTGAATGTTTGACTTCTAAACGTTCTAAGTTATTCTATTAAACAGTTGAGTAGAGATGCATTGAATCCTTGTATAATACTTTTAAGTCATCTCCTGAGTAAGTAAGTCAGGCGAAGGGTTCGCTTGGGGCCAACAATGTTTCTCGAGTGTCAGTCCTGCCCAGGGGTAGGCTTGGGGTGTGACACCTAGCAAGTGTAGTTCATGAACTAGGAGAATCAACATAAACTAGGGTTTTGAGTTTCATATAAGGTACTAAGCGAAGTTTTGACGAAAACATGATAATTTGATTTAGGATACTACAACAGCTAAATCACAACAATTATCTATGGTTTTAGAAACCCTAGGTCTAAACAAGATATGAAGGATCAAGAATCTGACTGAATTCTAGCGACCAAAATGAAAGGAACCCACTAGTGAAATCCCACATACTTGGTGATGAAATTCACGGAGAAATCCTTGGGATTTTGGGGCTGAACCGAAGAAAACCTCTTACTTGTTCTTGAGGGGTTAGTTGACTCTTTCTTCCCTTTTTGTTCTAATCTTTGGTGAATGAGGGTTAATAATTGTTTAGGGTAATATTTGATTAGACCTACGGGACCTGACTTACGGTGTGTGGTCTGACCCACGGTTCATTGGTGGCTTCCATTTGTTCTGACACTAGATCCTGGAAAGCTGCATTTTTCTGTTTTCTTGAATCCGAGGTGTTATAATATCTCCCCCTTCGGAATATTCGTCCTCGAATATAGTCTAAAGAAGCTGAGTTTGGAGGGAAGGAGCTGCAATCCCTAACACTAAGTACTAGAAACTGAAATCTAACTAAATTGAGTTCCAAGAATCATGCAAATATGCTAAAATGTCGAACAACTGGAGAAACAAGATACTGAGACTGAATTTACGCAAGAGTAAACTAAGAGACTAGAGAAGAACTATTACCTGAAGCTGAAATATAATTGGAAGGAAAGAGATGAGGATACTTGGCCTTCATGGCTGCTTCTGCTTCCAAAGTAGCTCCCTTTACCGTGTGACCTCTCCACAAAACCTTCACTGAAGCGACTTCTTTATTTCTCAACCTACGAACCTGATGGTCAAGAATCTCAACTGGCACCTCTTCATAAGTGAGACTATCCTTCACAGCCACACTCTCTAATGGTACAATCGATGTCGGATCACCCATACACTTCTTCAACAAGAAAATGTGAAAGACTGGATGTACCGCTTCTAGTTCTGCTGGAAACTCTAACTCATAAGCCACATTACCAACCCTTTTCAAGATTCCGTAAAGACCTACATATCTAGGACTGAGCTTCTATTTTTTGCCAAATCTCATCACCCCCTTCACAGGTGACACTTTCAGGAAAACCCAATTATCGATTTCGAACTCTAAGTCCCTTTTCCTCACATCTGCATAGGACTTCTGATGACTCTAGGTTGTCTTTAGTCTATCTCTAATGAGCTGAACTTTTTCCATAGCTTCATGAACCGAATCTGGCCCAATCAATGCTGCTTCACCAACTTCGAACCAACCAATTGGAGATCTACAACTACGCCCACATCAGCCTCATACGCGGCCATTTGAATACTGGAATGGAAGTTATTATTATAGGCGAACTCTATAAGAGGTAGGTGATCATCCCAACTACCCTTGAAATTGATCACACAAGCTCTCAACATGTTCTCTAATGTCTGAATGGAATGCTCTACCTGACCATTCGTCTGTGGATGAAATGTTGTACTGAGATTTACCTGAGTACTAAGACCTTTCTGAAATGATTTCTAAAAGTGAGAGGTAAACTGAGGACCTATATCTAAGATGATAGACAAGGGAACCAATGCAACCTGACTATCTCACTAATATAGAGTTTAGCATAGTCCTCTGGTGAATCTGTAGTCTTGACAGCCAAGAAGTGAGCGGACTTAGTAACTCTGTCCATTATCACCCAAATGGAGTCATGGTGTCTGCGAGTACGAGGTAAACCCGTAATGAAATCCATGTTTATCACTTCCCACTTCCATGTAGAAATGTTAATCTCTTGAGTCATACCTCTTGGTTTCTAATGTTCTACCTTAACCCGTTGACAGTTAGGACATTTACCACAAAATTTGCTATGTCCCTCTTCATGCCATTCCACCAAAAGACTTCCCGTAGATCACGATACATCTTAGTGGAACCTGGATGAATAAAATACCTGGAGTTATGGGCTTCGGTAAGGATCTTCTGCTTCAAATCACCCACCTTAAGAACACATAAGCGACCCTGATAACGAAGCACACCATCTCCCCCTTGGGAGAAAACCTCAACTTTATGTTGATGAACTGCCCCCTTCAACTGAAGGAAAATAGGATCACTATCCTGTTTTTCCTTAACCTCTGCTACCAATGAAAATTTTGATCTATTCTGGACTATCACACTGCCATTTGACATGTCCGTAAGATCAACTCTTAAAAGAGCAAGCTGGTGAACATATTTTGTTAATCCCTTTCGGTTTCATCTATATGCTATACTAAACCACCTAATACCTTACTCTATTCTCTCTTTTGATGCAGAAATTGGGCGAATAGATACGACCCATAACCTCTATTTTTAAGCAAGTTATAGACATCAAACCTAAATTTCTAGTATAGAACTAATTGCCCACTCCAATCAATCTCTTTAGAGCAACGATTTGAGATCGAAAGTAGGAATTAAGTTTGCAACCTTAACCCATAAATTAACTTCATGCTAATTAGCCCAAATTCATGTACGAACAACAACAAAATAGTGCATAACACAATACCCATAACATTAAATCAACATCCAACCCCTTGGGGTTTTAGCAACCCATCACAAAAAAACAAAGAAATTATACCTTTCATGAAAGCAGTCATGGGTAACATGAAATTAAGCAATTACCAAAAAACTCACTTTGAATTCAACTCCAATTTACCAATTAAAAAACAAAGTTGAAAAAACAAAAAAAAAATAGAAAGTGTTCTCCACAAGGTAAAATGTTTTTTCTTCACTTGTGCATACCCCAAAAACTATTACAACTAACGTGGCCTCTATTTTTCTCCTTCCTTTGGGTTGTTTATAGTTTCCCAAAATTTGGCCCAAAACACAATATGTTACCCATTTGGTGACATTAGTTGAGAACGCCGATCATAATGGGTGGATCGATTCCTCTCCAGCTCACCTTTCATGCTCTAGACTTCAGGTGTTTGAACCTCAATCGGTGAGCTCGTTCCAGTCTGCCCTTCACATTCAGTGTATTTCTGAGTACCACATTAGTTCGCCTTTCAAGCCTTTAAGTTTTCGCCTTTTCTTTTATGAGTTCACCGACCTGCCTCAATTAATGCAAGTGTTGTGCACTGTTAATTTGGGCGAGCTCATGCTTACAATGAGATCCATCTTTATTGTTTGGTGATCATTAATGTATTGTTTACGCTTCTTTTTACATTTTTTCCCACTCTTTCAAACATTCATCATTGCGTTGTTCTTTAGCCTTCATAGCTGTAAGTTATCAAAATATCATTTGAATAAGACATAATTAGGTATTGAGGACAATAATGGTCGAGCTAAATATTCCTTAAATGAATGTAAATGTACCACTCATTAATACCTCCAACTTAAACTTTTGTCTGTCCTCAAGAAAATCAAGAACACAATTAGCTCAATAAAGGTGTCCTCAAAAATATTCAATGAGAGCGCCTAATATGCAAGTGTCATTACAATACTACTCTCAACAACATGCTACACTCAATCATGATAAAAAAGTTTCAAATGATGACTAGTTGGTTTTAACACAAGCTCATGCTCACTATAGCTTATTTTCTAATGCAAGACCATGTTTCAACAAATACATTCAAGTGCTCTCACATCAAGAACAATTGCATGTTCTTACAAAGAAAATCAACAAAGAAATAAGGAATCTATGCAACTCTCATTCTCTCAAAAGAGAAATACATGCAAACTTCATTCCATAGGTTTGCCCATATTTTTCAATCATCACACAACTTAGTGCATGCAAGATCTCAAGGGACTTTTAGGCTTGTAATGGTAATGAGGGTTAAGGTATGGTCAATTTGGCTTAGTACTTCACCTTTTCAAAGCATTGTTGCAATCATCTTCACCTCTTCTCAAGTACTTTTTCATGACCCAGGGGTACCCCTAGATGTAACATGGCATATAGAACCCCGAAAGACTCCATATAAGACACTTAGCATATCATAACATGAAATACTAGAATAATAAAGAGTAAAACCACATTTAAGTACAAAAAGAGTTTTTATAGAAAAGCTGAAGTCTAACTCATGTCTCAACATATCCATCCTTTACAATAGAATGAAAGTGGGCCTAGCCCATAAATCATGTCAAAAAAAGGAAATACAAAAGTGAAACTACAATAAGGAAAGTCTGTCCTCGACCATGAGGACTCACCAAGCTCGGAAACAATCAAAGCCAAGCTCTAGCTACTAGAATGGAAACCCTGCCTGTCAGACCCTACATTTGGGAGAAATATAGGCAAGAGTATGTGTTAGTACAAAAATGTACTAAGTATGATAAATATGCATAAACACATTTAAAACATGCTATGAAGGATATTTCAATTCATGACATGCAATTTGAGCAATACAATATGATATAAGAGCGTTAGAAAACATAAGTCAAACCATCATGGGCAATGCAAGCTAAATCATCTTTAAGCCTTTGAGCACATATAAGATACTTCTTTAAGTAACCTTAGTTCATTATTCATAGTTGTTGTGAGAGAATTATCCTTAACCGTCATAGATACCATGTGAGCTAAAAGATGATCACCCGGTGTCTCCCACACCGAAAAGGGTTGTTCTACTTACCTAAGGTAGAGCCATGAACATCTAGCTTAAGTGGATCCACTAGCTAATCAACCTATGGGGGCACATAGTTATGAGATAAAGATATTGCTACTTGAAACCTGGCCGCTACTAACGAGAGAGCTTCCATCTCATGAGACTTCTTCTAGAAACCCGGCCTCTACTAACGAGAGAGCTCCCATCTCAATGTCAATATCCACTCGGTGCTAAGCATAATTCCTATGGAATAGTATTTTCTTACTTGTTCTCATCATACATGGAAAGACATGGCATCTTGTCAATCCAAGCTAGTTCATTAGGATAGCTCTTATTCATTGATTCAATTAGGTGAGAATAGCTTGTCAACCTAACAATTCTTTCTATGTGAGAAAAACCTTTCACATCATGGTTGTAAGTGTTTTATGAGAATAACCTTTCAACAACAACAACAACAACAACAACAACAAAATCATTGGAACTTTACTCTCAAAGCACCTTTAAAGAATTTATTCAGGTTCATAAGATCATGCATAACTCTTTCTTTGCCTTTTGAAGGTCCAAAGCTACTTCAATCATGAAATCTAGAATTCTAGAATTAGATAGGGATTTTATCATAAATTCATGAAGTTCCATTAATTCATGATTTAGATCATAAAACTCCTCTTTCATAATCAACAACTCAACTCTATGAGATCACAATTTGGAAAACATGGGGGTTGGCATGGATTCATAGGGGAAACATCATAAAATCATTGTAAATAATCAATTCATGCATATTTAGACATAATTAAACCATTAAGATCAATAATCAAAAGAACCCATGGTGTTAGAAGAAAACCCTAGCTAATTGGGGGAATTCTACTATTTGAAATAGAGGATTTGGGGACTCCATGGGTGGAAGGAACCCATGGATGAAAGCTACCATACCTTGACTCAAATTACTGGCCTTCAATTGAGAATTTAGATCCTTAGCTTCAAACCCTAGTTGAATCTTCTTCTTCTTTTTCAAGTTCTAGAGAGAGAATATTTGAGTGGAGGTTTTGGTTTTCTTTTGAGATTTTGGAAGAATGAATTAAATGGGGTGAATTTTGGGGTAAATAGGATTATATACGGGCTCTAAATATAGGAAAAACAACATAGTATGGGAACTAATTAATTAGGAAAAGATCCAATTTCCCCTAAGTTAATTGTCAGTTGTCACCGACTTACCAACCGAAGGAACTAAGTCGACGGACCGTGGATAGACCTACGGTCTGTCCTTTTGAACAGTGGTTGATGGTTATAGACTTTCGTCCTAACCTATGGCACTTGGACCACGGGGTGTGGACCGACCTACGATAGGTAGGTCCTGCCGTGGTCCATACTTGGACAGTTTCTGAGTGACCCACCGACGGACCCAGTCAACGGGCCGTCGTCTGACCCACAGACTGTCCTAGTGGACCGTCAATCCTGGTCAAAAATTTGAAATTTTGGGGCTCCGACCATGGACTACACCTATGGTCCGTGGTCCACTCCACGGACCGTGAGTAGCCGGCGTGGTTTGGCTGCACCAGCACCTGGAAAGTTGTTATATGTCCCTTTTTGGATACGGGGCGTTACATTATCTCCCCCTTGGTATCATTCGTCCTCGAATGAGATTTAACCTGGTTCTAAGAGAGTAGGAGAGACACTAACAACCCAACCTACGATGCAATGCATATAACTAATGAGACACTATCGACTCCAAGCTAGGACACTCCCAAAACATCTCATAGGGGTGAAATTAACTCTAACAGCCCATCACTCATGCAATTTCATCAAAATGCACAAAATCAAAGAGGGAAACATTAACTCCAAGCTAAACACATTCAATGGAACATAAGGAAGTAGAAACTACATCTAACAACCCAAAATGCATGAAATTTCAAAATTTCTCATCTCCAAGGAGGAAGTACCTTCTCCAAGCTAAAACACGCTCAACAAAATATCATGGAGCCTTTATGCCATTCATTTACAAAAAAACATAGATACTGCATGTTCAACAATCATCTCATGAAGTCTATAGGCAACTTATACTTAATACACAACATCATGAGGAAACTAAACCATACAAGTCATTTCTTTCAAAACTTAACCTTTTTCATGAACATGCATAATCATAAGGAAATCATCGAAACACATAAATCACACATGGCTCCTAACACATAAAACAACCCAAGAAGAGCTGATTACCTCAAGGTAGAGTAGGAGTAGAAGGAAAAAGATGAGGATATTGGGACTTCATATAGGCCTCGACCTCCTATGTAGAACCCTCAACTAAGTGATTTCTCCACAACACCTTGACGGAGGCACTCCTTGTTTCACAATCTTTTGACTTACCAGTCTAAGATGTCAACCGGTACCTCTTCATAAGTAAAATTCTCTTTTACCTCTAAACCCTCTAAGGAAACTATGGATGTTGGATCCCAAACACATTTCTTCAACATTGAGACATGGAAAATTGGATGCACCAATGCCAACTCATTTGGCAAATCTAGCTCATATGCAACCTTGCTGACTCGCCTCAAAATCTCATACGGGCCTAAAGAGCGGGGGCTAAGCTTCCCTTTCTTCTCAAACTTCATAACACCCTTCATAGGTGAGATTTTCAAATAAACCCAATCATGAACCTTGAATTCAAGATCCCTTTTTCTAACATCGAAATAGGACTTTTGCCGACTTTGGGCCGTTCTCAACCTCTCTCTAATAAGCCGAATCTCCTCTATAGCCATGCACCAATTCCGGATCTATGAGAGCAACTTTGCCCACCTCAAACCATCCTATAGGAAATCTACACCTCCTACCATAGAGAGCCTCAAAGAGAGCCATGCCGATACTCGGGGGATGACTTTTATTATAAGCAAACTCAATTAACGGCAAATGGTCATCCCAATTACCCTTAAAATCTATCACGCAAGCCCTCAACATATCTTCTAAAGTATGAATGGTACGCTCCACTTACCCATCGGTTTGGGGGTGGAAAGTTTTGCTAAGATTAACCTTGGTACCAAGACCCTTTTGGAATGACTTCCAAAACTGTGAAGTAAATTGGGTACCTCGATCGGAAATTATGGACAATGGTACTCCATATAACCTTACCATCTCTCTCAAATACAATTTAGCATACTTTTCTGCCAAATAGGAAACCTTGACAGGAATGAAATGAGCAGATTTAGTCATTCGATCAACTATTACCCATATCGAGTCATGTTGCCGCCGAGTACGTGGAAACCCTACGATAAAGTCCATGTTCACCTCTACCCACTTCCAAGTACGAATACTAATGTCTTGGGATAAACCTCCCGGTTTCTGATGGTCAACCTTCACTTGATGACAATTAGGATACTTAGCCACGAATCCCGCAATATCATTCTTCATCCCATTCCACCAATAAATCTCCCATAAATCACAGTACATCTTAGTGTCCCCTAGGTGAATAGAATACCGAGAACTATGAGCTTCTACCAAAACTGTTCCCTCAAATCAGCTACATTTGGAACACATAACCGACCTTGGTATCTAAGTACTCCATCTCCCCCTTGGGAGAAAGCCTCTATAGACTTTTTGAGCACCGCCTCTTTCAATTCTACCAAAATTGGATCATGACTTTGCTTAGCCTTCACATCCGTCACAAAAGACGATTCAGACCCATTATGTACCATAACACCACCCTTGGTGGAATCCACTAGATCAACACCTAATATAGCTAATCTATGAACATCTCAAACCAAGTCTTTCTTTCATCTTCAACACGAGCAACACTACTCATTGATAGTCGACTAAGATAATCCACTACCACATTTGCTTTTCCGAGGTGATAAAGAACACTCATGCAGTAATCCTTCAATAATTCTAGCCACTTCCGTTGTCGAAGATTCAAATCCTTTTGATTAAACACATACTGCAAGCTCTTATGATCGGTGAAAACATCAACATGAACTCCAGATAAATAATGCCTCCATATCTTTAAGGCTAAAACAACAGCCGCTAACTCAATGTCATGTGTAGGATAATTCTTCTCATGGATCTTAAGTTGCCTCGAAGAATAGGCAATGAATTTCCCATGTTGCATAAGCACACATCCCAACCTAACTCTCGAGACATCACAATAAACCACCAAGCCATCCATACCTTTCGGTAATGTCAACACTGGAGCAGACGTACGTATATCCTTCAACTCATAGAAAATTTTCTCACAAGCTTTCGACCATAAAATTTTTTCCTTCTTTTGAGTCAATGCCGTCAAAGGAGAAGCAATGGAGGAAAACCCCTCAACAAACCTTCTATAGTAACCGACCAAACCAAAAAGACTTCTAATGTCCGAAGGAGTTAGAGGTCTAGGCCAAATCTTGACCGCATCCATCTTCTGTGAATCTACCTCAATACCCTTACTTGACATAATATGCCCAAGAAAAGCTACAGACCTTAGATAAAATTTACATTTGCTAAACTTTGGAATAAGTTGTTGGTCTTTAAGAACTTGTAACACAATCCTCAAATGATCATTATGCTCCTTCTCACTCCTTGGATAGATCAAAATGTCATTAATAAACACAATCACAAACACATCAAGGTATTGGCTAAACACCCTATTCAAAAAATCCATAAATGAAGTCGAAGCATTAGTCAACTAGAACGACATTACCAAAAACTCATAATGACCATACCGAGTTCAAAAAGCCATCTTTGGAATGTCATTATCCTTCACCCTCAATTGGTGATAACCCGAACGAAGATCGA
Organism: Solanum verrucosum; assembly: GCF_900185275.1. Taxonomy (NCBI): domain Eukaryota; kingdom Viridiplantae; phylum Streptophyta; class Magnoliopsida; order Solanales; family Solanaceae; genus Solanum; species Solanum verrucosum. The sequence goes on along the minus strand of NW_026019841.1, from coordinate 767,860 downwards.
TCTTAGAGAAATAACTTTCTCCTTGAAGTTGATCAAACAAGTCGTCTATTCTTGGGAGAGGATAATTTTTCTTAATGGTCACTTTGTTCAACTGCCGATAGTCAATACACCTACGGAGCGAACCATCTTTCTTCCTAACAAACAACACTGAAACACCTCATGGTGATATACTCGGTCGGATGAAGCCTTTATCCAACAAATCATTTAATTGATCTTTCAACTCCTTAAGTTCGGTTGGAGCCATTCTATAAGGACGAATAGAGTAGGTTGTGTATCTGGGAGAAGGTGAATACTGAAGTCTATTTCCCTTTCGGGAGGAATACCGGGCAAATCATTAGGGAAGACTTCTAGAAACTCATTAACTATGGGGACCGACTCAAGAGTAGGTGTTTCGGAATCCGCATCCCTCACCTTAACTAAATGATAAATGCAACCTTTAGAGACCATCTTCCTAGCTTTTAGACAAGAGACAAATCGACCTCTAGGCATAGAATTTCCCCCTTCCACTCAAGGATAGGCTCATTTGGAAACTGAAATCTGACCACTCGAGTCGTACAATATGGAAGCATAGTAATAATGTAACCAATCCATCCCAAGAATTACATCAAAGTCTAATATGTCAAGCACTACAACAAAATTGATTTTTAACGACCAAATTTTAACGAAAGAATATAAATCCAGTCGTTATAGGTATATATATTCCGTCACAATTTTTTTCCCGTCGTTAAAAGGCAATTTTAATATAATATTAACGAAAGAACAATATCCGGACTTTAAGAAAATTAATACCCAGACGTTAATAATAAACTAATGACACATACTTTTATTTTAATTAACAACCCATTTTATTTTAACCCTTTTATATTTAACAATTTATTTATTTTTAACAAATAACTTATCCTCTATTACCCTATCCACCCACCCATCAGAACTAGGTCTCCCATTACCCCCACCCATCCGTGAGAAAACATCGAGCTTCACAGAGATGATGAACAATCTTCTCGATTTTTCCGCTCACAAACTTGCACCACGCACGCCACCTTCTCCACCACTTCGAAGAGATGCGGCAGTTTCTCAACACATCGTCCTTCTCTTACGCTAGAAAATGAGATACCTAAGGGAGATAATTCATAGAACTGATTTGTTGGAGAAAATCAGCAAAACAGATCACGAATATTCTGGTACCTTTAACTCCAGGGATATGTTCAAACTCTTATAAAGGAAATCAACGCCATTTTTTTCTAATTGCAGAAGTCAGCTTTCATTTTTTACTCTAAATTTCACCTGATTGTTGTTGTTCTTTCCTGTGTGTTATGCTAGAAAGTGAGATACCTAAGGGAGATAACTTAGAGTGCCGATTTGTTGGAGAAAAATCAGCAAAACCGACCACGAATATTCTGATACCTTTAACTCCAGGTATATGTTCAAACTCTTATAAAGGAAATCAACGCCATTTTTTTCTAATTGCAGAAGTCAACTTTCGATTTTTACTCTAAATTTCACCTGATTGTTGTTGTTCTTTGCTGTGTGTTACGCTAGAAAGTGAGATACCTAAGGGAGATAACTGAGAGAGCTGATATGTTGGAGAAAAATCAGCAAAACCGACCACGAATATTTTGGTACCTTTAACTCCAGGTATATGTTCAAACTCTTATAAAGGAAATCAACGCCATTTTTTTCTAATTGCAGAAGTCAGCTCTAATTTTTGACTCTAAATTTCACCTGATTGTTGTTGTTCTTTGCTGTGTGTTACGCTAGAAAGTGAGATACCTAAGGGAGATAACTCAGAGAGCTGATTTGTTGGAGAAAAATCAGCAAAACCGACCACAAATATTCTGGTACCTTTAACTCCAGGTATATATTCAAACTCTTATAAAGGAAATCAACGCCATTTTTTTCTAATTGCAGAAGTCAGCTTTTGTTTTTCTCTAAATCTCACCTGATTGTTGTTGTTCTTTGCTGTGTGTGACAATAATTTCGCATCTTGTTGGAGTTCCCTTCTTTTTAAAGTATGTTCTTTTGTTTTGACTATGAATTGTTAGGTGAAAATTCTGATTTTGCCCAATTTTATGTTTATTCTTTATGAATAATCTAGTTGTTTTCAGTAGGTTTTTGTTGTACATGATCTTAAATTATGTATACTAGTCATTTCCAGCTTATGTTTGTGTGTACTTTTTGCAGTAGCCTCGCTTGATAATAAAAGAAGTCGCAATAGTGATAATTATTGAATAAATTTGTCAATCTTAAATCTGATAATTTCCAGGACAAAATTTTCATTATCTTTCACAAGTGTAATTCTACCTTATAATATGATACATTTTTTTGTGTAAACTATGGAAATTAGTTTTCCTTAATCCCATTTTCTTTATTTTTTTTGTTGTTCTAGTCAAAACACAGTAGTTGTAGCACTAATATGAGTTCAAAATACTAACTTTTTTATAACCGACAGTGGCCGAGGACCTGACCTTTTATGTACTTACACTGCAATCTTTGCAAAAAATTTAGCAAGGAGGAATTCTATATATCATCTTTTTGATAATCTATTGTAACTTTAATACAATAACTTACAAAATATTAGCTTTGTCACATTTAAGTCTGTTGAAAATGTTTCCCTAGTCTTATTGGGTTTGTTTTATCTGTGTTGCTTTATTACTTTATGATTATGATATGTATCTACATGTACAAGTATACATCTTGAATTTTTCCACCGTGGGAATAAGATTCATTTTCAAAGCCATTTCTTGGTTAAGCAATAAATAACTCATGATTTGATAATGAGTCACAACAACATTTTGATGTACACATGGAGTTGAGGTTGTAATATTGCCTTTCTTTTTCCTTTTTCTTGAACTAGAAGTAGCTCTTTGAGTATTGTCCAGTCATTCAAAGAAAAGACATATTTCTTTGGTTCAGGCTCTTACATTATTGTTAAGTTACATTAAATGCTTACAGTGTAACATTTCCTTGCATTATCGTTAAGTTGATGACATTTTTATAATACATGGTTCTGCCCTGCTTGGATTGACTCCACTCCCCTGTATTCTACTTCTTTAATTTGGGTCTGCTTTTTTTTTTTGATAAGGTAACTTTATATTCACATCAAAACTCATCAGCAAAGCCTGATGAGGTGGGATTTACAGCCCCCAGGGGTAATTTCAAAAGCCAAAAACTAGGCAAAACTTTACAATTGAGCTTTAAAATCCACTAAGCTATCTACCTCCCCCACCAAATCCTGTTTACACAAAAAATACAGCAGGCTCAAGCTATTCATCTTGATTTTTTGAGTGCTGTTAAGTTTCCCATCATGTGATCTTTCATTTCTTTCCTTCCACAATGTCCACCAGATGCAGGCTGGGATGCATTTCCACCAGTCCTCTTTGGATCTTCTTCTTCTGCCCACTCCTTCCCACTGTCTCAAAAACTCTAAAGTAGTCTTGGGCATTACCCAGTTAACTCTAAGTATACATAAGAACATGTCCCACAGATTTGCAGCTGTTCTGCAGTGTAAGAATAAGTGACTATTAACTTCTGCCCTTCCCCACACATGAAACACCTTGATCAAAATCTGTATACCTCTTCTTGTAACACTTCATGAGTTAGACATGCTTTCCTAATTGCCAACCAAATAAAACCTGAGACCTTGTGAGGAACCTTGATTTTCCAGATTAGTTTCCAAGGCCATTCCATTTCCATAGCCTGATTAGAGTTTAAGCTCCAGTAACAAGACTTCATAGAAAAAATCCCTTTCTTGTGCATTTCCAGATTGGAGTATTAGGACTTTCAGTGACACCTGGAAATGCATTTAGCGTATGTAGTAATCCTACTACTCTATCAACCTCCCAGTCATTTAAAGGCCTCCTAAAGATCAAATCCCAACCTTGAGGGTTCATGTGGTTCCATGGCTTAGGTTAGGTCTACTTTCAAAAATTTAACAGTATGTTGCTACTATTAGCATGATTAAACTCTTCTATATATTTACAGTTCAAAATGCATAGCATGTTTAGGATTTAAAAAAATCCATGTCTCTGTTTAATATCATCTTAGATGTGGGAAAAGTATTGTATATTCTACAATCTATCAAATAGTACTAAATCAATACCTATTTAAAAGAGGTTTTTCATGTGAAGATCTGACTGTGAATACATGTTCTTTTTCAGAGTATACATCACCTTCAATTGACAATTCAACGATTCATTTTCCTCTGAAACTCCCAAAGTCACTGCTCTCTGTGTTATTCTAGTGAGTAGTCACCAATAAACCTTCTCCTATGGGTAACAAATGGGCATTTAAATTCACATCTCCATGATCTCATTCGCAACACGTTATACACCAAAAAGTAACATTATTCCCCTGATTCTTCATGTTGTTTTGCGAATGCCTTCACATTGTTAATGTTGCAGTCAATTACTACACAATTGTTTCTGTCTGACCTTGTTCTTATGTATGATCTTTTCCTTGTGTAGATACTTTCAAATTGAATAGGAGTTAAGAATTAACATTAATTACTGTTGAGAATTAATATGTTGCATTCAAGGTTCATACATCCTTCTTTGCTTCCTATATTTTTTCTTTCTTATAACTGGATAAATTCTTTTAAATCAGGCAATACACATAGCATTGGAAAGACTATACTGAAATTATTTCTTTGATTTCATGTAGCTGGTTGATTTTTTTGTAGGCTCTTTGTTTCATTTCATATTTTCATTTCTATGAATACATCTCATTTACGCTTATTTCTTTCTCGGTTGGTGTAGACTTCATTCTAAATCTATCAGTGGTGCTTCTTGCTGTTGAAAGTGACTGTAAAACTACTCTTTTGAAGGCCCTGTGTTGATTTGTTTTGTAAGGTATGTTTTTTTTTCTAAGCCTTTCTTCTTTACTAATATGTTTTGAAATATTTCATGTATTTGTCCAAATTGTTTGGTCATTTCTTTTGCTATGTTATTTAATCTGGTCTTATCGGCCATTTCTTAAGAGGTACTGTGGTTGCGATCTTTTAGTGTGTTCCATCGATTTTTGAGTAATGGTAACTACCACTGTCCAAACATTAATGTGTTCAATACATGTAATAAAAAATTGCAGAACTGTAAGAAAATTTAAATGCTACAAACAGAAAAGTATAAATACTTCACCGTTTTTCTTTAGTCTTTACATACTCTTCTATAAATGTAATGGGATCA